>NC_136805.1:30695441-30720441 GCF_951216825.1 Electrona antarctica
GGAGCTCTAGAAACTAGTGTGCGGATGTTCTTTCTCTTCCGAGAGTACCCATTCCACCCATCTGTCTGTGTCCCTTTTATGCCCATATATGGAGATTTCTGTATCGGTCTCACTGTGTCCCTTTATTCCTATATATGGAGTTCTGTGTAAGGCATGCCCACATAATGAAGTGTTGTGATGTCAGAACAGGCCAGCTCCATATGGAGCATGGGCAGGGGCTCTGGCGGTTCTGGACAACCGTGGGTCCGACCGACTCGACACCGGGCACTGCACTCCCTGTGGGGGTGTGGAACGTGGTGTCGAATTTGAAGTCGGTGGAGCGAACGGTTCCCGAGTTACGTGGATTACACACTATGAGCTTGTATATCTGCTATTCTTAATAGCCAATCAATGTGCCACATACAGATAAAATCTAATGCTTTCCCGGTTTTCAAGGGTTAAGTATTTTCATGGTAAAAGTACAAATCTCTCATTATTTTTAACCAAATTGCTTAAGTGACAGAATCTGAGGAGTTTAAATCCCATCACTGCTAGAGTCTAGTCTAGTGGTAATTATGAAACAAAAAGGCTGATAAACGAGGCTAACAACACGCTAAGGCAACTACAGTAAACAATGTAGGCATTGGTATTAACTATTTTGTAGATAGATGAATTACTGTATATGCAAGACATCACCATTTTCTCTAATCAAATCACACATTCCAATCTCTCTGATTGAAGGATTGATTGTCCTGCTAATGCATTATAGGCTATAGCAGACTGTCATTTTCTAGGTTATTTCATGCATGGATTTTACGAAATTCATTCATGGACTTGATGCAACATCACATTAGAGAAAATCTTAGCATGATGAAATGACTAATTGAAAAATTATCATCTCCCCAATGCAGAAGGACAATATGAGTCACCAGAACCATTGGGACGTGTGTTTTCAGTCAGTCTAACATGGTGCAGTTTGAAGTTGAATCGGCTTAGGCTATACAGTACAGAGCATATTAATGAATACATAAATAAATAAAACTCGAAGGGGCGATGATTGATCAGCAAATTAGTCCTAAGTTAGGACTAATGTGCACATCTGCAAAGACGAAACGGAAGCAGAGAGGAGGAGGCGGGACATCCGCTATACTCCCAGATAGTTTTCAGGCGGTGCTTCCTTTCGCACAGACTGTATGATTGATGGAAGCATTTGAAAATCGAGTCAACAGTCTGGCTCGGAGACTAATGTTGCTTGCTTTTGTGATTGTGTTTGTTTAGTTATTCTTTTGTGCCTTTCATTTTTGGACATTGGATTTCTGCCTTCTTTTGTTATTGAACTGTTTAACCTCAATTCCGCTGTGCCTACGGGCTGTCTGGCATTTGGGTCTTTACTCTCCTGACTCCTAACAACCTCATCCTAGGCATTCTTGCTGTTTATTTGAAACTCTCTCTCCGTCGCCAGAGTTACTGTTGTCGTCACCAGTGTTCATGTCTGGAGATGCTCTTTTTGCACCAGTAACTGTACACACAGCCAGTAACTGTGGCTACGCGCAGCCAGTAACTGTGGCTACACACAGCCAGTAACTGTGGCTACACGCAGCCAGTAACTGTGGCTACACGCAGCCAGTAACTGTGGCTACACACAGCCAGTAACTGTGGCTACACGCAGCCAGTAACTGTGGCTACGCGCAGCCAGTAACTGTGGCTACACACAGCCAGTAACTGTGGCTACACGCAGCCAGTAACTGTGGCTACGCGCAGCCAGTAACTGTGGCTACGCGCAGCCAGTAACTGTGGCTACGCGCAGCCAGTAACTGTGGCTACGCGCAGCCAGTAACTGTGGCTACGCGCAGCCAGTAACTGTGGCTACGCGCAGCCAGTAGCTGTGGCTACGCGCAGCCAGTAACTGTGGCTACACGCAGCCAGTAACTGTGGCTACACGCAGCCAGTAACTGTGGCTACACGCAGCCAGTAACTGTGGCTACGCGCAGCCAGTAACTGTGGCTACACGCAGCCAGTAAGTGTGGCTACACGCAGCCAGTAACTGTAGCTATACGCAGCCAGTAACTGTGGCTACACGCAGCCAGTAACTGTGGCTACACGCAGCCAGTAACTGTGGCTACACGCAGTCAGTAACTGTGGCTACACGCAGCCAGTAACTGTGGCTACACGCAGCCAGTAACTGTGGCTACACGCAGCCAGTAACTGTGGCTACACGCAGCCAGTAACTGTGGCTATGCGCAGCCAGTAACTGTGGCTACGCGCAGCCAGTAACTGTGGCTACGCGCAGCCAGTAACTGTGGCTACGCGCAGCCAGTAACTGTGGCTACGCGCAGCCAGTAACTGTGGCTACGCGCAGCCAGTAACTGTGGCTACGCGCAGCCAGTAACTGTGGCTACACGCAGTCAGTAACTGTGGCTACACACAGCCAGTAACTGTGGCTACACGCAGCCAGTAACTGTGGCTACACGCAGCCAGTAACTGTGGCTACACGCAGCCAGTAACTGTGGCTACACGCAGCCAGTAACTGTAGCTACGCGCAGCCAGTAACTGTGGCTACGCGCAGCCAGTAACTGTGGCTACGCGCAGCCAGTAACTGTGGCTACACGCAGCCAGTAACTGTGGCTACACGCAGCCAGTAACTGTGGCTACACGCAGCCAGTAGCTGTGGCTACACGCAGTCAGTAACTGTGGCTACACGCAGCCAGTAACTGTGGCTACACGCAGCCAGTAGCTGTGGCTACACGCAGTCAGTAACTGTGGCTACACGCAGCCAGTAACTGTGGCTACACGCAGCTGTAGTAGATTGAAATTTGGTTGATTTATTATAAAACACATCTCTAAGCTATTTCTGTCCAAAGCCTTTATTTTGAGTAGCAGCTATTTTTGTATTTGGAGCATATTCTTTATTTTGTACAACGTTGTGGGTCCATTTAAAACAGTTACAGTTTAAGACATTATTATATTGCTTACAGCATCACAGATCGATAGTTCTAGGATCGACTATTGTGTTTTGGTGAATCTGTGATCGATTGGTTTGGTCTGTCTCAGTTGTTGCTGTATGGGAACTGGCGCCGTTTCCTCTTCAGTAGCGTTTGTGCTCGGAAGAGAGACACTGCGTCGTGTGTTTGTTTGATTCACACATTGCTCCTTTTACAGGTAAAACTGCCGTCAGACGGCTCAAAGTATGAACCGAACGTATTGAGAATTGTGTATGACGTTGTGAACTGTATTTCCGTTTGTTTATAGTCACTTTAAGAGCTTAATACAGACCAAATACTTGATGAAGTTTATTGTGGTTTCAGAGACGCATGGTGTAAACTAGGCTCCGCCATCTTATGTAGCTATACACTGTGGTTGGCGTCGCATGTCGTGTGCGGCTGCCACTCAGAAACAGAATAAGGTAGAGAAGTCAGACAGCAGAGAAGTCAAAACCCCGGCCCCTAGCAGGATGTTAACACAGAGCTCATCCCACAGTTATCCCTCTACTCCTTGGCACAAGGATTTTAAAATATCTGGTCAAATCGGAGAGCCAGGGCAGAAAGACCGTCTGACCTTTTCAAGTCTGGCCCGCCAAATTGAACATGGTTTAAGTAAAGGGGTTCCAGAGCTAGAGATAGTAGATGTAGTGATAAGAGCCATTATTCCTGGCATGGGGCTTCGTAGCTATTTGGAGGGGAAAGCTAACCTAACTCTCCCCACGCTCAGAAGAATACTCCGTTCTCATTATCAAGAGAAAAGTGCCACTGATCTCTACAAGCAGCTGACATCTGAAGTGCAGGGCATCAAAGAAACGCCACAGAACTTCCTCATTCGTTCTCTCGACCTGAGACAGAAGATCTTGTTTGCCTCACAAGAAGCCGAGTCAGGTCTCAAGTATGACCCAGGTCTAGTGCAGAACATGTTCCTCCACACAGTGTTAACTGGTCTTCAGAATGACAGCATCAAACGTGATCTCCAGCTATATCTGGAACAGACTGACATCTCTGATGAACTGCTACTAGAAAGAATGAACACTGCATGTGCATATGAGACAGAGAGGCAGAATAAGAAGAAATTATTAGGACAGTCTAAGCCTACTATTATCCATTCAGTTCAGGGCAAACCCTTTAGATATTGTTGCAGCTAATGGGGAGAACATGCCATATGTAGGATGGGTGGAGGTAACTTTCAGTCTAGCTTCAGGGGGAGCACCTACCACTACCGTTACTGTCCCCACTCTTGTAATGAAGGGTAACAAGCTGGGTCGACCAATCATTGGGTCCAATGTCATTGAGCTCATTATAGACAGTGAATTGAAACAGTCCAATACTCCTGAACGCCTGAGCCACACAGTGAGGACAGCATTCACCAACCTTGAACCAGAGCAAGCTCAAGCCTTTGTACAGCAAGTAAGTGTTGAGCAGAGAAGTGAATATACTGTGAAGACAAAGAAGAAATGGATCAACATACCTAAACACATGTCTGTCAAAGTTGAGTGTCACGTACAAATGTATCCGCCACATGAAGATACCACACTCATCTTTGAGCCCGATGTCAACCCCCGCTGGACAGAGGGACTGGAAATCTGTGACACACTTGTCAGGGTGAGTAAAGACAACAGACCCTCTATCACTGTAAGTGTGCAGAACCCCACAGCCCATGACATCGTGTTGACAGGAAGAACTGTAATTGGAACTGTCCAGAATATTCAGACTGTGCACCCCGCTTCTATCCTAGAGGGGTCCCGCCCTCCACCGCCAGTTAGTATAAGTCACATCAGAGTTGAAGAGAACAAAACAGCTGATCTATGGGACCCGCCTGTCAGTGTGAGTCACCTTAGCGAGCCTGAGAGAGAAATAGTTCACCAGATGTTAAGAGAGGAGTCTGCCTCCTTCTCAAAAACAGATGATGATATCGGACGCATTGAAAGACTGCAACTCAGCATTTCCCTGAAAGACACTGAACCCGTTGCAAAGACCTACCTGTCTGTGCCCAAGCCGCTGTACAGGGAGATGAAAGACTACTTACTCGACCTCATCGCACAGGGCTGGGTCCAGAAGTCCAATTCACCGTATGCATCACCAGTCGTCTGTGTTCGTAAGAAAGACGGGAGTTTACGGCTGTGTATCGACTTCCGTGAAGTGAACAGGAAAACTCTCCCTGACCGACAGCCTATCCCTAGAGTGCAGGACATCATGGATGGCCTAGGAGGAAACTTGTGGTTCTCACTTCTAGATCAAGGGAAAGCATATCATCAGGGCTTCATGGCCAAAGAGAGCAGACATGTGACAGCCTTCGTGACTCCCTGGGGTCTCTACGAATGGATTCGAATCCCCTTTGGCCTGATGAACGCTCCAGCAGCGTTCCAGCGTTGCATGGAAGAGTGTCTGGAGGGCTTGAGAGATGAAATCTGCATTCCATACTTAGACGACACTCTTTGTTTCAGTAGATCTTTCCAGGACCACGTACAGGATGTGAGAGCAGTATTGCAGCGACTCCGGCAGCACGGAATCAAGCTAAAGCCCAGTAAATGTGAAATATTCAGGCGTGAGGTCCGTTACTTGGGGCGAATTGTGTCTGCTGACGGCAGTAAAATGGATCCTGCCGATACACTCGCCGTGAGAGCATTAAAGGAGAAGAGACCAAAAACAGTAGGTGAGTGCAGGGCATTAATGGGTCTGCTGAGTTACTACCGTCAGTACATTAGAGACTTCTCCCGTATTGCTGGACCCCTGTATGCTCTGCTTGAAGCGGAACCTGGAGCAGATAAACAGAAAAACAGCAAAACAAGGACAACGAAAGGAAAAGTGAAGAACAGAGGGACACCTTCAAACAAGCCAATTATCTGGACTGATGAGCATCAAAGGATATTGGAGAGATTGATCGATCATCTAGTTGAGCCCCCTATCCTCGGGTTCCCGGACTTCAACAAGTCGTTCATCTTGCACACTGACGCCTCAAACCAGGGCCTAGGTGCAGTGTTGTATCAAGAACAGGAGGGAAAGCTACGTGTCATAGCATATGCATCTCGTACACTGACCAAAGCGGAGAAGAATTACCACCTTCACTCGGGTAAACTAGAGTTTCTAACCTTGAAGTGGTCGGTGACCGACCGTTTTAGAGACTATTTGATGAACTCATCTTGTGTTGTGTACACAGACAACAATCCACTTACCTACGTGTTGTCCACAGCCAAGCTGAACGCCACAGGAAGCAGGTGGGTTGCTGAACTTGCAGACTTCCATCTAACTATCAAATATCGTCCAGGCAGAGAGAACGGTGACGCTGATGGCCTGTCCAGGATGCCCTGTGACATCGAGGAAATGATGGAGAACTGTATAGAGGAAATGTCCTCCCTCTCAGTACAAGCTACAGTGCAAGCCATAGAAACAAAAGACTCTGAAACAGCATGGTGCATGATGGCCCTAGGGTGTGAAGCAACAGATGAGGAGACACCTACACCCTTCTCAAGAGTGGACATCTGTCAGGCTCAGAAGGACGACCCGAATATTGGCCCTGTAATGGACTGCAGACAGTCAGATCAAAGACCTGTTGGACAAGAGCTGAAATCATTCAGTGCACAGAGCAAACGACTACTCAGAGAGTGGGACAAACTCAGTCTAGATGGAGATGGCATACTACACCGAAAGACTGCTACCAGAACACAACTGGTTCTACCAGAAAAGTACAAGACAACAGTCCTGAGACAACTCCATGACGACATGGGCCATCAGGGTGTGGAGCGCACAACATCACTTGTGCGGGATCGCTTCTTCTGGCCACATATGCAGCGAGGGGTAGAGATCTATATGTCCCGATGTTGTGCATGTCTTAAACAGAAGAAGCCCTGTAGAGAAACAAGAGCACCTCTCACCTCCATTGTCACAACACAGCCATTTGGAGTTAGTATCCATTGACTTTCTGCATCTAGACAAATGTAAAGGTGGCTATGAATACATTTTGTTGATAGTTGATCATTACACCCGCTTTGCCCAAGCATATGCTAAATGTGTTGCTGACAAGATATTCAATGATTATGCCCTGAAATTCGGATTTGCCCAGCGGATCCACCATGACCAGGGAGCCGAATTTGAGAACCAGTTGATGGCACAGCTAAAGAAGAATTGTGGAGTGATGGGCTCAAGAACAACACCGTATCACCCTGAAGGTAACGGGCAGGTTGAGAGGATGAACAGGACTCTCCTGCAAATGCTGAAAACGCTCACTGAGAGGCAGAAGTCCAACTGGAAAGAGTCACTGAACAAACTCATGTTTGCATACAACAGCACCCGAAGTGAAGTTACAGGCTTTTCTCCATTCTATCTGCTATTTGGGAGATCTCCAAGATTGCCTGTGGACTTGCTGTTTGGCTTGACTCCTGAGACAGGGACTGCAGATCACAAAGAATACATGAGAAAATGGAAAGCACAGATGCAGGAGGCGTATGACATCACATCTGCAAATGCAAAGAAAACCGCAGGCAGGAACAAGCGGAATTATGACAACAAGGTGAGGAGTTCTGTATTGCACGAGGGAGACAGAGTCCTCGTAAGGAATATGACACCCAGAGGAGGAACTGGAAAACTGCGAAATCACTGGGAAGACAGTATCCACAAAGTTATCCGTCAGGTGGGAAAAGATATGCCCATATATGAAGTTGTACCTGAACAAGGGAAAGGAAGAGGAAGTAGGATTCTGCACCGCAACCTCCTGTTGCCATGTGATTACTTGCCTCTAGAGATCCAGCTACAACCTGCCAAATCAAAGAGGAAAGCTACAGCTCAGACCAGTATAGACAAGGAAGTCACAAATCAAGAGGATGATGAGAGTGACGACGATGATTTTGGATACTACTACAGGCCAATGGATCAGCCTTTGCCTGTGATGCAATCTGTGGATACAGACAGTGAGGATGTTAACGATGCTGAGCATCAGCAGCAAAACATACCCCAGCAGCATGAGGCTCAGGACATAGGAGATATGCTGAATGAAGAGGAGACATCGGATCAAGAGGAAATACAAGTTGAAGAGGAGCCTGTCATGGATGGAAGACTGTCAGCACCACCGTCACCTGTTTCAAGTGACAACAGTGAGGCAGCACAGCACTATCAGCGACCAGCAAGAGAGAGACGAGCTCCGAGAGTCTTCACGTATGACCAGCTTGGCCAACCAGCCTGTTATACTGCTGGACCTCCAGGCGACATCATGTACTGGTACCCTCCAGTGCCCCGGCCTTATGGAGCCATGCAAGCAGCAGGTGCGTGGATACCTACAGGACAGCCCTTCGCCTACCAGTCTGCCGTTCCTGGATACTGAATGAAGGTTATCACTCCCCCTTTTCCCCAATGCCCCACACATACACCATCACTCTACACACTCATGGACTTTGCGAGAAGCTGAGTGCCACATACATCCACACACAAATGCACTACACTCCTGAACTTTGAAATAAGTCGAGTGCTCCACACACACACACCCCTACACTCGTGGACTTTGTTTAAGTCGAGTACTACAACATAACATGCACACACTCGTCACACTCCTGGACTTTGCGAGAAGCCGAGTGATATACACAACATACATACACCTCACATTCGTGGACTTTGAATCAAGCCGAATGCTCTTACACACACACACACTACTCGTGAACTGTTGTTGAAACTTTCGTACATTCATGGACTTTTGATTAAACCAGTTATAAAGAAGGTCGAAAGGTCAAGTTATTACAATTGAGTTATTGTCATGTTGAAAGAAAAAAAAACTGTTTGAAAAGAGAAACTGCTTGAAAAAAGAAATATTGATGGTACATTATTGCTGTTCTAATGTCGCGGACGACATTTATTTTGAAGGGGAGTGTGTAGTAGATTGAAATTTGGTTGATTTATTATAAAACACATCTCTAAGCTATTTCTGTCCAAAGTGTCTTGTGTTGCACAATGTGTACAATCAAATGCAGGACGACGTGCTATAATAGTAGTAGGCTTTATTCCAGACTGCGGTGGATCACATGTATATAGGAAGGCTGACTTCACACAACTGACTCTGTACCTGAAGATACTCCCAGCATGCAGTAGCACTAACCAATCACAGTGGCTATATCTAACAGACGCTAGGTGGAGATAGAGCATCAATATAAGCATATTCTGTGAGAATATTACACAAAGTACTTTGAACTAAGCCTTTATTTTGAGTAGCAGCTATTTTTGTATTTGGAGCATATTCTTTATTTTGTACAACGTTGTGGGTCCATTTAAAACAGTTACAGTTTAAGACATTATTATATTGCTTACAGCATCACAGATCGATAGTTCTAGGATCGACTATTGTGTTTTGGTGAATCTGTGATCGATTGGTTTGGTCTGTCTCAGTTGTTGCTGTATGGGAACTGGCGCCGTTTCCTCTTCAGTAGCGTTTGTGCTCGGAAGAGAGACACTGCGTCGTGTGTTTGTTTGATTCACACATTGCTCCTTTTACAGGTAAAACTGCCGTCAGACGGCTCAAAGTATGAACCGAACGTATTGAGAATTGTGTATGACGTTGTGAACTGTATTTCCGTTTGTTTATAGTCACTTTAAGAGCTTAATACAGACCAAATACTTGATGAAGTTTATTGTGGTTTCAGAGACGCATGGTGTAAACTAGGCTCCGCCATCTTATGTAGCTATACACTGTGGTTGGCGTCGCATGTAATGTTGTTTACATTTATTTCTGAACCATTTCGTTTATAGAACAGTGCAATACATTGGTGCATGTTTAAAACATGGTGCATTTATAATTTAATTGGTCATAGCTAAAAGAATATGGACAACTGAGTTCATGAAAGAGCAAAAGGGTAATTTGAAAAGTAAAAAGAATAACTTATGGTTAAAAAGGGATAAAAGAGTACAATGAGAAATGCATTTATACTAATTAGTTAAAAACTGAACAACAGTGTATTTCATGTATGTTTACAGACTGTGCATTGGTCATAATTGCATTTAAGCACTTTGATGCACTTCTAGTGGTAATGGTATATGCTTAAGCATACAAGGTGCCTTTCTGGATTAATGTGGTATTGTGCCTTTTACTTATTACAGAATGTAATTCATGTGAAGTGTGATTATATTAGGGGTTCATCTGAACATTTACTGATGCTACAGTCATCTTGTTTAATTCATGAAGAAATGATAACAGAGTATGGTATTTGAATTCATGGGAATTATACCTATTGTGCACATACTGAGACTGGTATTTTGGTAATAGTTCAGGGTTAAAGGTCACATGATTAGTACAGTAGTGCTCGTGACATAATACTGCTGCTATTGTAAGATGATGAGACAATGTATTCATGATTGTATGTATTTGATTATTTCTGAAATTGAGATAAAAGTAGCGTTTGTGCTCGGAAGAGAGACACTGCGTTGTGTGTTTGTTTGATTCACACATTGCTCCTTTTACAGGGGTACTACACAGCCAGTAACTGTGGCTACACGCAGCCAGTAACTGTGGCTACACACAGCCAGTAACTGTGGCTACACACAGCCAGTAACTGTGGCTACACGCAGTCAGTAACTGTGGCTACACGCAGCCAGTAACTGTGGCTACACACAGCCAGTAACTGTGGCTACACGCAGCCAGTAACTGTGGCTACACGCAGCCAGTAACTGTGCCAGTAACTGTGGCTACACGCAACCAGTAACTGTGGCTACACGCAGCCAGTAACTGTGGCTACACGCAGCCAGTAACTGTGGCTACACGCAGCCAGTAACTGTGGCTACACGCAGCCAGTAACTGTGGCTACACGCAGCCAGTAACTGTGGCTACGCGCAGCCAGTAACTGTGGCTATGCGCAGCCAGTAACTGTGGCTACACGCAGCCAGTAACTGTGGCTACACTCACGCAGCCAGTAACTGTGGCTACACTCACGCAGCCAGTAACTGTGGCTACACTCACGCAGCCAGTAACTGGCTCGCCCCTTTTCCAACTCGCCCAAAGCGGCGAAGATCGGTCGCCTCAACGGGAAGAGCGATCGCCCCAACGGGAAGAGCGGTCGCCCCAACGCGTGGAGAATTCGCCCCCAAAAGTCTGGAGAATTCGCCCCCAAAAGTCCGGAGAAGTCGCCCCAATAAAGAGAGAGAGAGATTTTTACATGTAGCTGTTATGTCTCACTGACAGCTGTTTGATTGTGCTGCGCTCTTGCATATTCCTGTGTTGTTTGTGATGATTGGGGGGATTATCTGGGATCGACTACTTCAGTCTTGACATACAACATGATGTGTGATGATGTTCCTTTGCCTTATTATTGACTCTGAGTTTTGAAAGTAAAGAAGAGTTGTGTTTAAGCTGTCATGGTCCACTGATTCACAATAGTAGCCTACTTTTAAACAGAGAGAGAGAGAGATTTTTACCTGTACTATATTTATCTATAGGACTATATGGATCTGTATTGAGGTTGGAGCATTTGCATTCTGTAGGCTACATTCCAGGCCATCATTGATTCATTGACTTAATTCATGGGATTCTGTTCTACAGAATGGCCCATCATCAAAGGTGTCTGGCAGGCCATCATGTAGTCTAAGGTTTTAAATTCCTGTAATCTAAAGGATCCCCATTAGAGACACATGAATAAGCCTCTAGTCTTCCTGGGGTTCTGAATAAAGCAAATACAATACAGATGTACAACTATAAATACAAATTGAAATAAAAAAAATCAGAATAACAAAATAAAAAATGAATACAAAAAAAATCACATTATAAAATCAAATCTAGCCGTAAACAAATACACAAATCACAGTTTCTCAGTCCTTGGTCTAATCTTAAATGATTACCATACTTTTTTATTGTGTGACCACTTTGGATCCATTGAGTGAGTATATCTTTGGAGAGGAGGGGGGTGGAGGACAGTATGTTAGACTGTGATTGGTGGAGAGATGGTTCTATTGTTCTCTTAGTCAATCATTCAAAGCAGTTAGTGGCTCTCTGGTATAAGAAGACTTGGTCTGTGTCATCTCTCCACAACTCCAGGATCATTTCTGATCACATCTGACTGTGGACTGCAGACTTCAGGTGAAGATGAACTCTCTCGAACCCACCAGGGACATTTCTGCTGAACAGGAGGAACCCAAAGACCTTGGTATGTTACTCAACCTCCCTTTTCACTCCCACTGTTCTGTTTTTATTCCCTCAATATTCTCAATAGTCATTTTATTATGAGCTTATTATTAGTATAGCTTTGCTGTATATCATTTGTGTTTTGCATCACAGCAACAACCAAATATTTGTAGTATTATTTAAGGATTAAGTAATCACTTAATCCCTATATATTAGTCATGCTAAGGTTTTTAATTATATTGTTTTAATAGTTAGCTACATGACATGACTTTTGTTGTCTACTTATCAACCTATCAACAATCTTTATTTTGTATTTGTTTCCAATCCAGTGTCTCATCATCAGTCTGTCTGCCCTGATCTACCAGAGGTGAATGAACAAAGAAGCTTGACAAAGAAAAAACACCATTGCTGTGATCAGTGTGGAAAACACTTCTCTCAATTGTCTCACCTTAAAACACACCAGAGAATTCACACTGGGGAGAAACCCCATGGGTGTGATCAATGTGGACAACACTTCTCTCAATTGGCCCACCTTAAAACACACCAGAAAATTCACACTGGAGAGAAACCCTATGGATGTGATCAATGTGGACAACACTTCTCTCAATTGGCCCACCTTAAAACACACCAGCAAATTCACACTGGAGAGAAACCCTATGGATGTGATCAATGTGGACAACACTTCTCTCGATTGTCCACCCTTAAAACCCACCGGATAATTCACACTGGAGAGAAACCCTATGGATGTGATCAGTGTGGACAACACTTCTCTCGATTGGCCCACCTTAAAACACACCAGAAAATTCACACTGGAGAAAAACCCCATGGATGTGATCAATGTGGACAACACTTCTCTACAATGTCCATCCTTAAAACACACCATAGAATCCACACTGGAGAGAAACCCTATGGATGTGATCAGTGTGGACAACTCTTCTCTCTATTGGCCCACCTTAAAACACACCAGAGAATTCACACTGGAGAAAAACCCTATGGATGTGATCAATGTGGACAACACTTCTCTGAAATGTCCAGCCTTAAAAAACACCATAGAATCCACACTGGAGAGAAACCATATGGATGTGATCAGTGTGGACAACACTTCTCTGAAATGTCCAGCCTTAAAAAACACCATAGAATCCACACTGGAGAGAAACCCTATGGATGTGATCAGTGTGGTCGACACTTCTCTCGATTGTCCACCCTTAAAACCCACCGGATAATTCACACTGGAGAGAAACCCTATGGATGTGATCAGTGTGGACAACACTTCTCTCGATTGGCCCACCTTAAAACACACCAGAAAATTCACACTGGAGAAAAACCCCATGGATGTGATCAATGTGGACAACACTTCTCTACAATGTCCATCCTTAAAACACACCAGAGAATTCACACTGGAGAAAAACCCTATGGATGTGATCAATGTGGACAACACTTCTCTGAAATGTCCAGCCTTAAAAAACACCATAGAATCCACACTGGAGAGAAACCATATGGATGTGATCAGTGTGGACAACACTTCTCTGAAATGTCCAGCCTTAAAAAACACCATAGAATCCACACTGGAGAGAAACCCTATGGATGTGATCAGTGTGGTCGACACTTCTCTCAATTGTCCAGCCTTCAAAGACACCGGATAATTCACACTGGAGAGAACCCCTAGTGTTTACATTATGACATTAAGAGTAGGGCCGGGACTTTAACGCGTTAATTGAGATTAATTAACTACAGAAAAATTAACGCGTCAAAAAAATTAACGCATTTAATCTGAGATTTCACCACAGCACGAAGCTGTCAAGCTCATAGATATATATGGTCAAGCTGTCCTCGATGCGAAACATACTGAAGCAGCAAGTGTGAAAGTCTGTGGTCAGACAATGGTCTGCCCCATGCAACCCCAAGTGTTTCCCCCCTAATAAAGTTGTTTTTATTTGTTTTCTGGCCACCATGTAAAGCACATTTGAGTATTCATAGACACTTTATATAGGCACTTGCTGCACTTGTTTATCTGTTGAAAAGTTTTATTGCTTAAAGGGGAATACCACTCATTTTCAACATTTTTCTATGGAGGTGTGTGGAAAACTGGAAATAAAAAGTCACCCCATTTTGTGTTGCCTAGAACTGGAGGTCTGACAACCTGATGGGAACTGATTTTTTTCAGACCTCCAGTTCTAGGCAACACAGAATGGGGTGACTTTTTTATTATTTCCACACAGCTCTAAGGTATATTAATGACAGTAAAATGAGTGGTATCCTGTAGTCACTATTCATTGATTCACTGGGATACCAAAAAACATTTGAAAAAAAGGTTTATCACTGTTCTCGGGTTGAATATTGATATGCGATTAAAATGCGATTAATCGAGATTAATTAATCACAAAGCTTCTAATAATTAGATTAAAAATTTTAATCGAGTCCCAGCTCTAATTAAGAGCTTAGTACATCCATGTAAAAGTGGATTACCTGTTTTTTGTGGTATTTCTTTTTCACTGGGTCTTTCAGAGAAATTATTAAAACGTATGGTGGTAACTTTGTGTTGGAGTCTGTTAGAGCCTCTTTTTTCACCCATTGCATCAATCTATCTACATTATTTCAGACAATCATGATTTATTTCTGCTTCATTACATCTGCCGCTGCATGTTTCATTATTATGACACTGCTGTTATACTGTATACTCAAAATGTCACACCAACATTATGCTGCAGATAGAAATAATTAAATAAAAGTCTTAAGATATTCAATGTATTTGTTTTACTGTCATTTCAACGTTTCAGAGGTTGTTAACACTTGTTGGAAAAAACGACACCAGGTTGTATCGTTCTGGAGGAATTTGGAGCAATCATGTGCAAATTCAGTTTCTACAGGAAGGTCCATGTTTACACACATTAATATGCTCATATGCTTTTCATTAAGCTTTATTCTACACTTCCCCATATTCACATCCCCATAATGTCCAAAATACACCAGATAATTCACATTCAGAGAGAAATTCATTGCAATGTGTGTAGATAGAGAAGCTTGTAGTCCATCAAATCAAATCAAAGTTCACAAGGTTGTACACTGGATTTAAACTGTTCCCTTGTGGGAGAGTATTACTACTTCAAGTTTTAGGTTTAGCGTATTACGCAGGGGCAGAACATGGATTAAATAGCATGGGATATGCAGCTAAACTGTTACATTTATGTAAAAAATATGATAAAAAATCTGTGCTTTATGGGGGGCCCCCAAAGGTTTGTTAATCCATCCCTGGACACATCCAGTGGCTCCATAATGTATCAGAGGAAGCATTTGGTTGTCTACAACCTCTAGATTAGAGCAGAAATAAAAGATCTGCACACAAAACAGCTTAAGAGGATTCTGTGCAGTGACACTTCAAGCAACACCAGCTTTTCTTTTCGACTTCTGCTTTGTGACATAGAAAAACATTTTTCAGAAACCTGTGAGGATTTAGAAGCCATTTTGTAGAATCGTTCCCAGGTCTACATGGGTTAAGATCAAATGGCGTTCCCCGAGGTTAAATGGACAAGCCACACATGACAGCCTCGCTTAAAAAACATCTTATTGTACCGCCTCTCTATATTGTGCATTTTAGGTTTTAGCTTAGCATCAGTTGTGATATTTGCCTCTTCAGACATTTATGTTTTTAAGCATTTAACAGAGACTCTCGTGTTTAGGGGTATTTATTACCTTATGTATTGCTTGGCTACAGTTGGAGGATTGAATGTGAAAGTAATAAAACATATTTTTTGAATATGTTCACAATTCAGTTTTTAGCTTTTTTTTCATTTTTTTTCTTCATTTCAATTGCCTACTACATGAGACTCTTGTCAAACAATTAGCTGGGAATCTTGTGCAGCTTTCTGAGGGCCAACAGAGTAAACTTCTGACAGAAACTGAGTCTGCATTGTCCCTCTAAACATGTTACAATATCCAGATGTCTGAGGTTGAGTGGAACAGAGAAGTAGAGGGAACTATCCACAAAGCACCGCAGATCATCCTCTTGAGGTATTGCTAGAGAGGGAATAGGTTCAGTGATCTGCTGTTGTTTTGGTACTGCTCAAATTCTCTTCCCATGGAAGGAGGTACACAATTAACCTTGATATGCAACTCACAGTGAACAATGTGCCATTATATTTAAACCTGTGGAAAGTTACCACATTTTTTTCCAAATGACCAGAGTTCATACTGGAGAAAAACCATATGGATGGGATCAATGTGGACAACACTTCTCTGAAATGTCCAAACTTAAAATACACCATAGAATTCACACTGGAGAGAAACCCTATGGATGTGATGAGTGTGGACAACACTTCTCTCAAATTGCTGGCCTTAAAACACACAAGATAATTCACACTGGAGAGAACCCCTAGCTATGGATGTGATCAGTGTGGACAATACTTCTCTGAAATGTACAATCTTAAAAGACACCATAGAATCCACACTGGAGAGAAACCATATGGATGTGATCAGTGTGGACAACACTTCACTCAATTGGCCCACCTTAAAACACACCAGAGAATTCACACTGGAGAGAAACCATATGGATGTGATCAGTGTGGACGACACTTCACTCAATTGGCCCACCTTAAAACACACCAGAGAATTCACACTGGAGAGAAACCCTAGTGTTTACATTCTGACAAGAGCTTAGTACATCCACGTAAAGTGTTGTATGATGATCTTTTTTCATTTTTTTAATTACAAGTAAACTTGTATATCCTACTGTTTAAATGACCTGTTCTTTTTTGGGGTATTTCTTATTCACTGGGTCTTTCAGAGAAATTGTTAAAACCGAAAAGTATAGTGGTGAGTGGTGACTTTGTGTTGGAGTCTGGAGTATGCTGCAGATAGAAATAAAAGTCTCAATATTCAACTTCATTCTCAATCGTATCCTTTGTTTTACTGTCATTTGACCGGCAGAGTTTCTGTAAATTAGATTTAGATTAACTTTGTTAACACTTGTTCAGACACACATTTTATTTTAGGCCACACTTGGAAGAAGCAATCCTGTTCAAATTCAGTTTCTACGAGAACATGGGTCCCATTTAATAATGGGCTCCATGTTCTTGATGAGATAGAGGAGAGGAAGGATGTGGTTGCGGAGTCGGGTGAGAGAGAGGGACGGACTCCAGGGAGGGTAGAGAGGAGAGAATAGAGGATGAGCGGGAGGGGTGTGTGTGAATTTGTGTGAAACAGAGAAGAGGGCGGGGGTAGCAGTGATGATGGCCCATCATCATCTAGTTGTCTTTGGTTGTGAGCCTTTCACATTTAAATGGAGCCTGACTGCAGTTAACTGGAGGAGAGGTCGTTACTACAACAAGAACAACAACAACAGATCAACTGTAGGAATGTAACCATTTATTTGAGTGACCTAATATATACAGATGCCACTTTAAAAAATAGTTGAACAAAAAATATATATACAACGCTTCTTCAATACTAGCAGCAAAAAAAGTTGAACAAAAATATCTCATCGGCATTCTGTCATTCTGTAGGCTACCTGTTCTACAGAATGGCCCATCATCAAAGGTGTCTGGCAGGCAATTTTATGTAAGTGGGAAGCAACAAGTACTTGACACACACACAGCATACAATAACAGGCAGGCAATTTTATGTAAGTGGGAAGCAACAAGGACTTTAGTGCCACCTGCTGAAATAAATGTAATACAATTTTATGTAAGTGGGAAGCAACAATAACTTTAGTGCCACCTGCTGAAATAAATGCAAAATTGCAGGTAGGCCTATATTATTATGTTGTTATTATTATTATTATGTATATTCCAGAATGGAATATACATAATAATTTTTATTTGACCAACAACAAACTGGTTCTAACTGGTTCTAAATGTTCTCCTTTGACAAACAATGTTCTAATATGAGAAATAAGGTAAAATAAACATGAAATAAACACGGGACGAGATATCCGTGCGTTGGGGCGAGATATCCACGCTGTGGGGCGAGCTGTCCACACTATGGGGGCGGGCTCTCCACGGCTCGGGGCGAGCCGTCATCACTTTTCAAAATTCTGTGGCGAGCCGTCTTCACTTTTCGAAATTCTGTGGCGAGCCGTCTTCACTTTTCGCGAGGGCGAGTTGGAAAAGGGGCGAGTCGACCTGGTACCGGCTACACGCAGCCAGTAACTGTGGCTACGCGCAGCCATTAACTACAGTTACTGCAGGCTGAGTGTAGCCAGAGGTACTTGTACAACACCTCCAAATGGCCATAATTACTCTGTACCACTCTTTTCAGCGCATTACTGTAGGACTAGATCCGAAGGCACCTGAAAATCCTATTAAAAATAGCCTGTTCTGGTGCCTCCGAGTTATTTCATATTGCATTTAAATGCAGACCTATTTGCGATAGCACAAGTTCATTGCTCATTTCTTTGCCTGCTACACGCAGCCAGTAACTGTGGCTACACGCAGTCAGTAACTGTGGCTACACGCAGCCAGTAACTGTGGCTACACGCAGCCAGTAACTGTGGCTACAAGCAGCCAGTAACTGTGGCTACACGCAGCCAGTAACTGTGGCTACACGCAGCCAGTAACTGTGGCTACACGCAGCCAGTAACTGTGGCTACGCGCAGCCAGTAACTGTGGCTACGCGCAGCCAGTAACTGTGGCTACGCGCAGCCAGTAACTGTGGCTACGCGCAGCCAGTAACTGTGGCTACACGCAGCCAGTAACTGTGGCTACACGCAGCCAGTAACTGTGGCTACACGCAGCCAGTAACTGGCTACACGCAGCCAGTAACTGTGGCTACACGCAGCCAGTAACTGTGGCTACACGCAGCCAGTAACTGGCTACACGCAGCCAGTAACTGTGGCTACACACAGCCAGTAACTGGCTACACGCAGCCAGTAACTGTGGCTACACACAGCCAGTAACTGTGGCTACGTGCAGCCAGTAACTGTGGCTACGCGCAGCCAGTAACTGTGGCTACGCGCAGCCAGTAACTGTCGCTACACGCAGCCAGTAACTGTGGCTATGCGCAGCCAGTAACTGGCTACACGCAGCCAGTAACTGTGGCTACGCGCAGCCATTAACTACAGTTACTGCAGGCTGAGTGTAGCCACAGGTACTTGTACAACACCTCCAAATGGCCATAATTACTCTGTACCACTCTTTTCAGCGCATTACTGTAGGACTAGATCCGAAGGCACATGCAAATCCTATTAAAAATAGCCTGTTCTGGTGCCTCCGAGTTATTTCATATTGCATTTAAATGCAGAGCTATTTGCGATAGCACAAGTTCATTGCTCATTTCTTCGCCTGTCATAATGTCACCTCTCTCTGTCCCCTGAAGTAAAATACTTTAACAACCACCTTGAATAATATTAACACCCGCCATATGCCATGTACACTTTGTACAGTAATGATATGCAGCATGTGTCCTGTGTGATATGATGGCACGTGTGTGTGTGTGTCTGTGTGTCTGTGTCTGTGTGCGCACGCGCGCGTGTGTGTGTGTGTGTGCACGCATGTGTGCGCGCATGTGTGTGGTTGCGCGCGCATGTGTGTGGTTACACGCGCATGTGTGTGGTTGCACGCGCGTGTGTGCGTGGCGTGTGTGCGCGCGCAAGATGAGAGAAGTATTCACATCACATGTTTTACGTAACTAAAAGTATCAATACTGCAACGTAGATGTCCCGGTACTCTGTTAAATGCAGAAGTCCCGCATTAACAATGTACTTAAGTAAAAGTACTAAAGTATCGGCATCAATATGATACAGATAAAAGTAAAAGTATACTCATTGTGCCGAATGTCCCATTTCACAAGTTAAAAATGTATACAAGAATATTGCGTACTTAAGTGCGTGCGTGCGGTGCGTGCGTGCGTGCGTGCGTGCGTGCGTGCGTGCGTGATGAGCCATAATGCAGGGAGGCAGGTGACACATGTTTGGGCACAGCTTCCCTGGACGTCCATAGTGAGCAGGAGAGGGACGCGATGTGTGACAAAATTACACTTTGAATCAGAGCAGGTGCTTCCCAAAAATCTAGGCCGGGAGCCATTGTTTCTGGTTATGGATCACAACCTCTGTAGTCCCGGGTCACCAGACAACTATTCCACAATGTTTGAATGCTATATATACACAGTATAGCACGGTAACTGATGTTGACCCAGGGACCACCAATTAAGAGCAACCTGGGGGCCACCACCATTGTATCAGGTGGATCTATAGGGTTCATGCACCATTCCATGGGTTTAGTGTCACCATCCGTCCTGCATCTTTTTGCCAGGTGTAAACCTGGCGTACGATCTCTCATGCTTCGACTAGGGACCTAGTCGGGACCCAGTCACGATTGGCTGCTTCTAAGCCATCCCATACTCTGAAATGCCGCAACGTGGAAGTCTGAACCCATACTGTGCAACGCCGCAACGCAGAGCGAGTGACAACAGCAGCTAATATTATGAGCTAACTGGAGCTACAGGAACGCCATAACAGAGTGATTGAACCAACAAAAGAACGTCGGAAATGAACAGCCAGGAGGTTGTGACAGAGAAACGTTAAAAAAAGTAAAAAAAAATTATAATAAGGGGAAAAAGGGAGACAGATGCAACAGAGACAGTGCTTGTTTCACCTGGCACTTAATGATACGTGCGTCATTCTTGTTTTTATTTTTTGTATTATTATTTGTATTTTGGGGGGGGGGGGTTCTTACTGTATGATGTGTGTTATATGAAATGTAGCCTGAAAGTACCCTCCCTTTCCATTAAGGCATAGAGGGGTGGATTCAAACTAGCGCCAGACTCCAGTTACTTTCAGTTTAGAGCACTGAACTGTTACATGCGTCAAGGCAATTATGTTCCTGCGCTGCGCTGCACTGCACTGTCAAATAGGCCTAACTCTGGCTTATTTGTTCAAGCTGTTGTTAATAATTATAAGCTACACTTGGTTGGTTGTATGTAAAACACCTTTTTAGGTTTTATAAATTAAGCACTTTTAAATTGAACATTAAGGCCAATATATATATATATATATATATATAAATGATTTTCTGAATGGATGAATGAATGAATGGGAACCACCACCTGCAATACCTCGGTTGAAAACCCATGCTACATAGAGTTGAAGCTGTCACCCATTCGTCATTTCAGTTCACGCAAAATCACGCCTAAAGTATTGTTGCAAAAGCTATAATTATTATGCTTCAATGATTTGGATTCATATTTGGACAAATTTGCACGACTGTTAACACCAAACGGAAGCAGGCGGGGGCGTCACAACCGCTTTTCCCGCTGACTTCAGAAAGAACCAGCGCAGCCACTCACCACTCCTCATAGAGGACACTGCAGTGGAGGTAGTGAGCAGCACTAAGTTCCTGGGGGTACAGATCACAGACAGTCTGTCATGGTCCTCAAACACGTCCTCTCTTGTGAAGAGAGCCCAGAAACGGCTGTTCTTTCTGCACCGGATGAGAAGAGCCCAACTCCCCGCTCCCATCCTCACTACTTTCTACAGGGGAACTATAGAGAGCATCCTGACAAACTGCATCTCTGTCTGGTCTAGACGCTGCAATGAAGCAGACTGGAAAACAGTACAGAGAGTAGTGAGGACAGCGGAGAAAATCATCCGGACATCACTGCCTTCCATCAAAGACACTGCGCACAACCGCTGTCTGTCTAGGGCCAACAACATCAAGAATGACCCCACTCACCCACACCAGGGACCGTTCACTCTGTTGCCTTCTGGCAGAAGGTATCGAAGCATTGGAAGTAAAACAGCAAGATTTTCCAAGAGCTTTTTCCCCCAAGCCATTAGACTTTTGAACAAGTGCAATATCCCCTAACCTTTCCCCCCTATATTCTGCTATAAGGACTCCTGTTGTGCAATATCTGTCTCTCAATGAACTAATGGTGCTTTTTAATTTATTTGTTTTTACAAGTGGATTTTAGATTTTAGATTTGAATAGTAGTTTAGCTCACTTTTAACTAGCATACTAAAAGCCAGTGAAACGACATTTCGTTCTCTTATGCATTTTATGTATCTGCTGAATGACAATAAAGCTATCTATCTATCTATCTATCTATCTCACGCATTGTGAGCTTGTATATAAGGCTGAAGTGGTTCAACACTTTGAGTGCCACCTTGTGGCCAAAAGTGGTAGGGCTTGGGTTCGAACCCACTTGCAGAGAAAAGAAGTATCACCGTAAACTAAGAAAACGTGCTTCCGAAGAGGCCCTCTTTTAATCAGTGTAAATATTATGCACAAGGCTTGACCCACATCTCAATAGCCTATCTGTACACAATCGTACACATACACTTAATCACTCTTAAGCTGTGTAATCATATACTACTGTACTCATAATCGCTTAACTGTAATGCCCAGCATACATTTTGTCCTGAATCTGTCTTTCCTATTCCCATATACTACTGTATCACTGTGTATCACATTCCAGCCACATACATATTTATAGTGCAAATGTATTATGTGCAACCCTAGCGTGGTTCTCAAACATTTTTATGTCATTGACCTCCAATTCCATCTGATTATTATTATTATTTTCTGTGTGTGTGTGTGTGTGTGTGTGTGTGTGTGTGTGTGTGTGTGTGTGTGTGTGTGTGTGTGTGTGTGTGTGTACATTCAACAATTGCACAACAGTACACTAATGCCGATGCCGCCTTTGGAGTGTCACGCAATGCGTGCATCCAACAAGCGAGAAACATACATGTATTAGGGAAAGTACAAAAGCTTGCGTTAAAAAGAAACTTAATTGTATACAGGGAATATTATCAGAACAATGTGGGACACTTTTTTAGACCAAGGAGTGTTTTTCATGCAAAACTAAATGTAATGCTTGCACTGGATTCAGAATAATGAAAACCCCCTAGTTTGACCCGTCACATGCTACTTAAAGCAGCCTGCAAGGTTGTTGATGGTAGCCCAACTTTCAGCAGCTGTCACAGATTCCACTATAGGGAAACTGAATTTCAATGTTTGTGAGATGTGTCAGATGACACATCTTTTTACACATTGTCGAGGAAATGTATTGGTAAAGAATTTATTCTCACATTGTATTTATATCCCTTGACTCAGTGGGCTTGTGGTTAGAGTGTCCGCCCTGAGACTGGGAGGTCGGGGTTCAATCCCCGGCTGGATCATACAAAAGTGCCCAGTGCCTCCCTGCTTGACACTCGGCATCAAGGGTTGGATTGGGGGGTGTCCAGGGGGTGTACATGTACATCAAGTTGCCTCACGCTACAGAAACAGGAGATAGGCTCCTGGCCTCATGGCTCGGCAAGGCAAGGCTTACTTTTTGTATAGCTTGTGGCGAGAATTAGACCCCCCCCCCCCTCCATTACAAAGAGGGATTGTGTGATTTCACACTTGTATATTTACAATGAATGAACAATAATTGTATTGTCACCTTGTGGCCCATCCCTCATGGGATTATATGACACCTTTTCATACAGTTACAATTATTCAAATAATATACACTTCTTGTTACACTGGTTACTGGCAGTGTTGATTGCCTACAACATAAATACAACAAATGAAAACAAAACATAACTTAATCCCTTAGGCCTACTACAAAATGACACATTTTACATATTTACATTTTATAAATATTAATGATCTCAAACTATTGGTCTCCATCTATTTGTGAGTTATCTGACTGAAACATGGATTGATAAACTGGGTACATAATACAGTACTGTGATTGTCACCTATAGTCTTGCCTTGTCTTGTTTTAGATTCAGTAATCAGTGGAATAGACCCGCTGCTCCTTCACTTGGAAAGGAGCCAGCTTAGGTGGTTCATGGCATCTAGTACGGATGCCTCCTGAGCGTCTCCCTACTCGCTGCACGTCCCACTGGGAGGAGACCCCGGGATGGGGGGGGGGTTATATCCCCGCCCTGGCCTTGGAACGCCTCGGGATGCCCCAGGAGGAAGTGGCTAATGTTGCCCGGGAAAGGGAATCGAGGTCCTCGCTCGGTCACCGTTCGTCAATTAGTATGCAAGAAATGTTTTGCTAATACTGCCCGATGAACGGTGACAGTAATGTTATGTCTAATCATTTCTGTGGAATAAAAAGAATATTGTACATCATCAAGACAATTTAGGATGTCTTGTTGAAACATGCCTCATCGGTTTGTACTGCATGTCACCATTATGCATCCATGCATCTTCAACCGCTTATTCGGAATTGGGTTGTGGGAACAACAGTTCCAGCAGAGAGATCCAGACTTCCCTGCAACATTAGCCACTTCCTCATGGAGCATCCCTGAGCGGGCGTCAAAAGCTGCAAGCGACAGAAGATGAAGATTTGTATCTTCATGTCGCTGGCTTCCATTGAAAACAACTTTGCTTTTTAGCTGCCGGAGCGAAACATAAATGATTGTATGAACGTATTTATTAGCAGACATACTTTGTGCTGTCAGAACACAATCTTTGAAGCCAGCATCACTTGGAAGACAACTCATAGTCCCAAAAAAAGACCTTGTGGAATACTTCCAAGCCGGTCTCATTTCTCTCCACGGTCAGCAGACATTGATGAGACAAGCAACTGAATTAGCGTTGAAAGCCTTGCATCAAGTAGCCTGGAAGGCTTCATTAAAGAATAAAAAGAAGGAAATAATAATCAAAAGATGAAGGGACAGACTACAGAGGCAGACAGTTATGCAACTCAATTATTGTAGAACAGTTTGAGAGCAGCGGTTCTCAAAGCGGGGTCCGGGGACCCCCACAGGGGTCCTTGAGGATGTTTCAGGGGGTCCCAAGCAAAGTGTGTTACTATATCACAAGTATCATTTTAACCACTTTAACCCTATTTTATACTTTTGTTATTCAAAGCATAGCTGATCTACAAGCCAGGACTTTGGTTAACAAAGTTTATAGCATGGTTATTCAACAGGGGGACATTACCTGAAAATAGCAGCTCTACAAGCTCACAACGTCTGGCACTGTGAGGCATTGTGAGCTTGTAGATCGCCTATTTTCGG